>NW_022170663.1:572331-597299 GCF_008802855.1 Photinus pyralis | reverse complement strand
GAGGATTTCAAGTGCTAGTAGTGAAAAAAATAGTATATATACCACGGTAGAGAAGTCTATTATTGCCTTCGCCCCTTACACCCCTCGGCGCAAGCGCCTCGAGATGTAATCTTGGTGCTCAGGCAATAATACTGTACTTCTCTACCTTGATATATAATGTACTATTTTATTCTACCTGAATCACAATCTCCGTTTTAAACACTCAAATGCGTGCGAAAAAGGGCCTTTAAAACACACGTGCTTTAAAGTTGCTAAGTAACGATACTTCAAGTATAACTTTTGAAACTGTCATCTGGATGAAATAAAAAATCCTCTTAGGTCGCTTTCTGTAAATGCAGAACATTTCTTTGGCTTTTGTATCTATCCTTTGGTTGAAGCTTTCACAAACGCGCGTAATTTAGGGTATGCTTCCAAATCTGTTCCACTTTTTAATCGCAGTATTGCTTTAAAGTTTTGAATGAATGCACCAAAGTATAGAAGATTTAAATACCTTTGACATTTCCTTCATATATGCCAGCATTATCGACGCATTTAAGACTGTATTCGTAAGTAACTTTCCTATTCATCCATGGAAACTACTTTTCATATTCTTTATAATAGGCTTTACTGGAGTTGGATTTTACACCTACCAACGTTTGTTTAGATTTTACAACAATCGATTTAATGGGCGGTGTATTATCTTTTTCAACGGAAATCGTTTAATTCACAAAGACGATATTTGTGTAAGCAAACGTCAAGTGACATTTCCATGGCAATCGTGAAATTACGAACACCCAGCCCACTTAATTAGGCATGTATTCGAGTATAACGTCAATATGACTTCATTGTATTTCCTATTTTTAAATTATACTGCAGGTATAATAAAAAATACTATAAGATACACGTGTATAATTAGTCTTTAAAGCACTTGCAACGTTAAAGGCACTCCGCTTTGCGTCGTGCCCTTAAACTCGTTGCGCGTGCTTTAAAGACTTGATTATACACTTGTATCTTAATATACTATTTAGAATTCCAATCCTTTAAAGTATTCATATACTTTGTAATTAAATACTTTTATGGAAGCAGTATTTGTATTTGTAACTCAAATACTTTCACAAATTCACAAATATTTAGTATTCGGATACTTCGCATAGTATTTGAATACTTAACCTTCCTTTTTTACCAAAAATCGACTACAATTTTGGTGCGTAGAATCCAAAACAATTCGTACTTTTTCGATCAGACTTCTCAATCAAAAGTCATAGACTAGAAACCAATTTCGAAAGAAAATTCAAAGGGCTGTAAGTTTTGATCTAGTAGCCCAATCTTGGAATTGTTTGAAATTATGGATTCTACAGGCCACATTCTATAAGAAAATTTTTTTTTCCGGGTCGATCTGAGACCATTTTTTTTTCGAGCCTCAAAAAAAGGCAGTGTATAACCTTCCTTTTTTACCAAAAATCGACTACACCAAAATTTCTCGGGAAAACACTTTTTCTTATTAATTTTGGTGCGTAGAATCCAAAACAATTCGTACGTATGGATTCTACAGGCCACATTCTACAAGAAAATTTTTTTTTCGGGTCGATCTGAGACAATTTTTTTTTCGAGCCTCAAAAAAAGGAAGTGTATAACCTTCCTTTTTTTACCAAAAATCGACTACACCAAAATTTCTCGGGAAAACACTTTTTCTTATTAATTTTGATGCGTAGAATCCAAAACGATTCGTTCTTTTTCTATTAGACCTTTCAATAAAAAGTTATGGACAAAAAACAAATTTCGAAAAAAAAAATTCAAAGGGCTGTAACTTTTGATCTAGTAGCCCAATCTTCAAACTGTTTGAAATTATGGATTCTACGGATCATTCTGAGAAATATCACATTTTTAAATTGGTTTTTCACTAGGCGTTTCATTTTGCAAGCAACTTATTAAAAAAAGTCTCGAAGACAAGATTCAGGAAAATTGAAAAGGAAATGTGTGTTAAGGGCATTGTAACGTTATGACATCTATCAATAGATGTCACTGCCTTTACTAGTTTAGAAGATATCAAGGTTTAAAAATTTGGCAAAACCGTTATCGAAAATCGGACATTCTTGGGTAATGTTACGCCTTGTGCGGATAGTACCTGCATGTTATTTATTTCTAAAAATTTAATTATAAATCACAAAACTCAAATTATATTTAGAACATTGATTTATTTGGAAAAAAGGTCATTAGTACCGTAAGTCGTTAGTTTTTTTAAATTGGAGTTTGCTTCCTGGAAGGAAAAAATTAATGGTTGTCAAATAATTTGAGAACTTACCTACCAGTTTCGGTCTTCATTTTGCAGCATAAATTAATTAGCCGTTTACATTGTATATAGTCTTCACCTACTGCAATTAAAATTCAGCGTTATTCGTCAGTGGTTAAATTTAGCATTTCAAATTTCCGTGGGACGACAGGCGTCGTTCAGAAGGAAAATTCCAGACGACGGCAAGCTTTATTTTTCAAATTTTCGAATACCTGTAAAGAAGTACATTTTTTTGTTTTTTTTGCATCATTATGAGTGTATAATAATTAGCTAGTTAAATTAAAGCAAGGTCCTAAGTCACGGGGCGTGAACAGTATTTTTTTGTTGGTTTTTTGATTGAATTTTATTTTTAAGTTTCAATTGACGCTACTCGCTTTAATTTTAATTCATGTTCAGTGAGGATTCTACACGGCTTTAATTTTTACCTCTATGTACAAATAGCGCTATTTTCCATTCTTTAAATTTATTATCCTCCGTTTATCTAATTACAATAATTTCTTCGCTTCATAACAAATAAAAATTATTTGTGAAAGGGTAGTATTAGTTTCATTAAAGAAAGCGATTTCTTAAATTAAATTTTATTTTATTTCTCGCTATAAAGGCGTGATAGCATGCCGTTGCTTTAATAATTATTTTATTAAAGAAGAAAGTTCACTTAGAAAGTCAAAATTTGAATTCAAACAAGGGAGGTTCAACCCCCTTTACATGGGATGTTGTTTAGGGATGGTTATTTAACATTTTCTCAAATGTTCGATCTCGAGGACCCAATGTGAAAAGAGAACGGAGGGGGGGGGGGCATTGCAAAATTGTTGACCCCCTCAATAACTTAATTTCCAAGTCAAGTCATGTCATTTTACTGACGAGTTTTGTATTATAGTTATTAATGATGCAACTTTGTTTATGAACGTCATAATGAAACGCATGTAACGTTAAGGGCATTTTAGTTACACAAGTTTCATTAATGTGTTTTTCTTGTACTTCTTGTATTTTTTAATCGATCACTACGTATATTCTCTAACGCTCCAATAATGGCTTGTAAAAGATTGCTAGTGTTCCCACAATAACCCTTTTTAGATTGGTACTTAATAAAACGTGAAAAATTCCAAAGTATGAGGAAGGATTCAATGAACATTGTGTACATCGCAATGATCACGTTTTATGAAGGGATTATCATATTTAGTGTCTAATCTAATGATTTTTTTAGTGGTTCTTCTTTCCGTATAATTTTCATTCGGTGGTTTAACTCCATCTTCCTTTCGAGAAATAGATAGAATTTCATGTAAACCTTCCCTTGGTAAAATTAATATTTTAAACGCTGCTGCATTAAAAAAGTCATCAGATGTGATGTAGTTATGTTGTATTCCACTAAGGGAGGAAAACTTCAAATAAGCCGTATAGGATTTTATTACAAAAGAGAAGATATAGTATGTACCCATTTAGATTTTTACTTAACGACGAAAACTACACTAAACGTGTTCCATTATGTCTTTCTTTTCTTTCTTTACGACTGAAGGTAAAAATATTTACAACTTGCACTTAAAAAATGTATACCTTTATTAGTAATAACTAGATTAGTGTACATAATTTCATACCCACATTTGGAGATTACTACTAGCACCCACCAAACGTTTAATTATTAATAATGCCGTCAAAAATAACGGAGGTACTTACCTCTAATGCTCTTGCTTTACTAGGAATAAAATTTGTAATTAGGTTCGTTCTGGGATAATCTTTATGATTGTAACTAATCGACTTGCATTACACAATAAACGTTAGTCCAATTGAAAAGGTGCATTATATTTATAGTCGAAGAGGGAAAGTAAAGCTCTTGATTATATTAAATATTTTCTGTACGCGTGAAAAGAATTTCTGGGCGGAAAAGTGTTGAGTATTAATATTATATCAGAACGAAGAATCTCGAAAAGAAGTAATAATGCTCTCGCAAGATTTTGAGCAGTTAGGAAATCATTTTCAATAAAAACGACGACTTTCATTCGAGCCCAATAACATTCTGCGTCATTACGACCTTTCTAAATAATTTATGTATAATAGAAGCAAGGAATAAAACATAACGTGCATGCGGACTGAAATGCATCTATTTCGAAAAAAATGTAAACCTACGGATCTGAGATAAAGATTATTCGGATTGTTGCAGTACAAGGAGCATCAAATATAATTATCGATTATACATAAATCAAACCGGGAGAGAAAGGGGAATTATTGGAATCCGTTTCAAAATTAGTACGGCTTAAACGGTTATAATATAAAATAAGGTCGCATCTGCTGGGAAAATAAGAGTGTGACTTACCTCAATTAATAAAACCCCTGACTTATGTAAGTCCATACCTTGATCGTGATTTACGGCTAGATTATTAGCGAAAGCGTATTGCCATATTCAAGACCGCTTCTAGTACCAAAATACGTATTTTCGTGTCCCCTTTATATGCCAACAGTAAAACCCGTATTGAGTGACATGCTGATCCTGGTCCCAGTAGGATTAAAGGGAAACGTGTCTTTCGGTAGGTCGCTTGTTTATCAATATCGTTATGGAGAACTATTTATAGGATAGGTGAATGTTAGTTTTTTCGGGATAGTTCGTGACAGAGTGCAATTCATTGTCAACAAATAAGAATTTTACTACAATCACTTTATTTATTTCGTTACTTTTGACTAATTAGGTCTTTTAATGCTGGTTTACAGTTACTTTAACCACTTTTGTTTATATGTAAAAATTCTTTATTCATTGCACCTCGTTTACATATTTGAAGAATGCGGGAAAAGTCACGGTGTTTAATACTGTACAAATAGAAATACAATAAATCGTATTTTTGTGTGAAGAATTGTGGACAAATTGGCAGAGCAACAGCTAAATGAGAGTTCGATCAGTGACTATAAAGGCAAAATAAAATGTCAGACATTAGACCTGATATGGTCTTTTCCCCAACGCCTAGAAAAGCTTTTATTTCTCACATTTTAGATCTCAATTTGCAACTTCTCATGTTAAGTTCTAATTTTTATATAGAAATGTGAAACAGAATACTACCTTTTTTCTGGCTCTCCAGTTGGAGTCAAGTTCACTTCGTAAAATGAGCTTTTCTTACATTTACGCATGGATCCATACAAAAATAAGTGTTATTGTTTATTATAGTGTCAGGACGCAATTTTATTTTTTAAGTATCAAGAAAGGGTCCTTGTCTCACGGTGGCCATCTTGAAAAGCAGGGTGCAAATGCCTTTTATGGTTTACCTGACAAACTAATTGGTCTCCAAACAAAATGATTTTTTAACAAAAATAAAATTCTCTGCAACTTTGGTCCAGTAACTTTTAGTCGTAGAATCGAAAGTAACAAAGTTATAAACGAAAATTGATGAACATTTTGTAAAAAATTATCAATTGATCGTTACATCTTTTTTTTCAGGTCATTTTTCAGAAAATGACATTAGACCAATTTTATAGAGGGGATTTAAAAAAATTTATTACAAACTGTTTCAATTTTATTCATTGTTTATGGTTTTACAACGCAGCGAAACGAATAGTATCCTTCAGTATTCCTAACTAAACATACATAAATACTAATTATTTGACATAACTTTCTAATTTTCTAAATGCCATAATTACTATTTCGGCTGCGGCTCAGAATTTGCTTGATCTTCAATATTAAATAGTTGAGGAAAAACCGGAGAGGCGTCATTTTTGAAATCATTAGGAAAATGATTTAATTAATTAATTGAGGAACAATTAATTTTGATATTTCCATTCAGAACTTCTTCAAAATGTTTCTACCTTGACCACCATGGTATAAATTGTTTAAAATAATATTATTCTTGCATAAAGTAAATATACGTTGCGCTCTATCCAGAATGAGACATTGAATATTTACTTCGCATAAACAAATTATCTAAAGTCCTGCGAGCGTGATTAGCATTTTGTTTTGTATATTCCCGATTTATCATTAATATTCGCTGCTTCTTTCGGATTATACAAAAGTATCAGGGTGTACAGAGAAGGTTTTGGATAGAAATGAGGGAGTTATTGGGTAGGAAATTTAGTACAGTCAAATTAGCGCAATTTTGGACAAATAAAAACATTAATCGGTAAAGATCTGAATTTTGGTATACACATTTATTGGGACTTTCTATTGAACATACTAAAAGTCCCTGTCAAAATCTGTTGCGCTCGAGACGCCATCTTGGAAAAACGGTACACTTTTCCAGTTTTATGCCCATGTCTCGGAAACTATTACTGATACGAAGAAATAGTTTACAGGAAAAATATAGATTACTAAATTTCCTATAAAAAAGAGTATTTACATTTTTTTGTATTTCCAATACTTTAGCTGTAATCTCACGTTGAATGCGTCAGAACGCGTTTAGGCCCCGTATCGTAGTTATAGGAAGGAGACCGTCTTTTTTATGACTACACCTAAAGCTGTAAAAGCACCAAAAAATGAACAGAATCGTCTTGCGATAAAGCATTCTAGCAATGACATAATGTTTCATGATACGATCTGAAACAATTTTTTTTTCGGGGCTCAAAAAAAGGCAGTGTATAACCTTCCTTTTTTTACCAAAAATCTACCAAAAATCGACTACACCAAAATTTCTCGGGAAAACACTTTTCCTTATTAATTTTGGGGCGTAGAATCCAAAACAATTCGTACTTTTTCGATTCGACTTCTCAATCAAAAGTTATAGACTACTAGAAACCAATTTCGAAAGAAAATTCAAAGGGCTGTAACTTTTGTACTAGTAGCCCAATCTTCGAACTGTTTGAAATTATGGATTCTACAGGGCACATTCTATAAGAAAATTGTTTTCCCGGTCGATCTGAGACAATTTTTTTTTCGGAGCTCAAAAAAGGCAGTGTATAACCTTCCTTTTTTACTAAAAATTGACTACACCAAACTTTCTCGGGAAAACACATTTTGTTATTAATTTTGGGGCGTAGAATCCAAAACAATTCGTACTTTTTCGATTAGACTTCTCAATCAAAAGTTCCAGACTAGAAACCAATTTCGAAAGAAAATTCAAAGGGCTGTAACTTTTGAACTAGTCGCCCAATCTTCGAACTGTTTGAAATTATGGATTCTACAGGACACATTCTATAAGAAAATTTTTTTTCCCGGTCGATCTGAGACAATTTTTTTTTTCGGGGCTCAAAAAAAGGCAGTGTATAACCTTCCTTTTATACCAAAAATCGACTGCACCAAAATTTCTCGGGAAAACACTTTTTCTTATTAATTTTGGTGCGTAGAATCCAAAACAATTCGTACTTTTTCGATTAGACTTCTCAAAGAAACCAATTTCGAAAGAAAATTCAAAGGGCTGTGTTCGTTGGTCTTAAATATACACAAAAAAAAGTATAAATGTGAAATATAATTATGCCTATATGAAAATTGCTATCTAACACACAATATCTTAACCACAGTCGCTTTATAGCACGTAACTTGATATGGAGGTTGGGTTCTTTCATATATAATCTGATTAATATGTACGCACTTACCTGTGCCAAAGTTAGTAGATCTTTGAACAGGGCGAACATAAGACTTGTAATTGACTACGTGCCGTAGGCAAGTATGATATTAGATTTACTAACAGTCATCTTAATGATGGTATTGATTAATTAAGCCTTATTAGACAAAGCAACTACAATTACATACAGCTACGTGTAACATACCGCGTGAGGGAAACGCGTTAGAGTATAACATGTGGCTGCGTCCTTATTCGGATATTCGGATACGTGTACGCTTGTAGTATTGAATACCAATGTTATTGCATTATATTCTCCCTTGTATCTAGTCAACAATAAAGGCACGAAGTGGAAATGTAACCAAAATTTCAATCTTGAAGGCAATTTTATCCCAAAATGGACATTACAGTTTTTATTCGAAGGTATAGAGCAAGTGAACTGTCAAATAGCAGGTCCAGCATATTTTATATGCGCCGGGAATGGAGGCGATAAGGGATGACGAATGACCGCTCTAGATACACGCGCTCGAATATCAAAACCTGCTATATGCAGCGCACCAATAAAAAACAACCACATGAAATATTCCCGAATGCTCACCGTGTATAGATTGCTTCGCGTCATCCCCTAAATATAAGCAAAATAAAAGCCACTAACTAGAGCTTTCGTTAATGAGGGATCTCGTTAGTAATTCAGTAGCGTGTTATCTAACGGCACGCTTTTACTTCATCCGAACGGACGGACAATGCAGCAGCACAGGCAGCGCGACGACGACGCTTTCATTTACTCCTTTACAAAGGTACAAACGGTTACAAAAATGGAATGAGCAATGACATGCTTCTCAATAAGTTGCCACGTTTACAGTTTCTGTACTTATAAAAGAGAATAGCGGAAAAGGGTAAATCTTGAGAATATATTATTTACAGAGACAGATTCTGAATGAAGTGTGCTCCTGACTTGAATAAAATATCAGTTTGTATTCCTTTTTCAGAATTGACACATTTATAAGGGACCCTACCCATATATCTTTATCATAAGCCGAATTTAATATTAAGGAATTCAGTTTATAGGGAAGTGTTAATAATCTCACTCCAGCGTGTCTTGGTTTCATCTTTCATTGGTAACCTACTGCTAAGTAATATTCATTTAAAACTTCCAAAACCACATTGAAAACTCGTTAAATGTCCTTATAAAATTAGAGACACACAAGACATCTGACACCGTACCTCGATGCCACGGTGATTGAATCCACAAGGTGAAATCTTTCTCAAAATCTGCTTATTTTTTTGGTAGATACAAGAAGGTTAAGGTGAACCTTCTCCAATATGGTTAAAATATGTGCCATCCTTGGCGGATTCCTCATAAATTCTTATAATTACTATAAATTATTCTTCTGTCTTTATGATAAAATTGAATTGTCAATGGTAATAGACGCTCTGATGACATTCCTTCACTACCCATGGACCATAATCCCGCCAAGATTTAAATATCGTTTCGTGTAAATACTCTTTCCATTTCTATTACTTTCTCAATCCTCGACGGTGAGGTCTTATCAAATTTGTGTTTTTAAAATGTGTCCTAAATTCTATTATAAAAAATTACGAAGCATATGAAACAAAGTAAACATAAAATACGTCTATCAAAACGTAACGAGGGATTATTACGCTTGAAAGGATTCTAAATAAACATCGCAGTTTTTAATTTCGCTCCACCATCCTTGACTGAATTATTTCATTTTGATTCAGTTGTTAACGTTGCTTACTAGGCAGAACAGAACTCGAAATCTTTATTGCAGTAAAAGGAAAAAACACACTTCCCCCTTTTTTTTCAAAGGATTTAATTAAATATTATTCCGTCGTAAACCCTTACCTACACCAACAAAGGAATTAAATCCAGATATAAACTTTACAGTTTTCGCTTTAATGACTTTTCTAAGAAGGACGTCAGGTGTATGTTCAATTGAGTACACGAAAAGGGGGCAGATTAAAAATCTTAGTTGGAATGGAATCCAAAGCAGAAATTGCACTGAAAAGTATAACTAAATCGGCCAAAAATGTTAATGAATGATGTGGACAAAATGTGAAAACCTAACAGCTTCCAAGTAACAAAAGTTCCATATTTAATATAATTATATTAAATAATTAATTACAAGAACGCTGAGTCTGCAAAATCCATTGTGGCAAATGCGTAAAATCTTAACACACTTGGTATCTAATATAATAAGTATCCATCCACTAATCTAAATTACAATATTAAATTAAATCAGTCTCCTAAGCGTAATCATTATTCATATAATGCGACTAACTTTCCATTGTTTTTTAATTGCTGCAACTGAGCTTATACGCAAGGTGGTAATTAATAAAGTCCGGATAAATTTTCAGCTCTTTTAGTATTAAGATAGATGGTCCCTTCTGGACATATCGGAAAGTTTTAACTAACAGGGATAAAAGGGATCTCCATCCCCTTCACATTCTTGCCGTTGATATAGTGTGCGGGGATGCGAATTTCGTTATTGTTATCGCTTTTTTCAATAGAAATGTGCGGGTAATCAATTACGCGAAAAATTTTAATGGAATGAGCTCCTCTGTTCAGTGGTACAATGTAATGCAAAGGGTGGCACGTTGTGCACGTTACCTAAATATACACACCCACACACACACATACAATAATCCGAACGTAAGCATATTGCTACAATTCCGCGATTTGCATTTATATAACCCGCACGGGGCAGTAACACTTGGAACAATATGTTCCATCAAATTCAGTATTTTGCCATTTTTTATGAATAAGGTTGGGGACATAACGTTTATTTGGATGACTGATTTTGGACGTAAAGGTATTTGAACAGATGCCGTGTTTGTTTTTTAAAGTAGAAGATCCTAAGTTGTTCACCAATTCAAGAACATATTCCACGACCGTAATAGAGCGAATGTTTTCTATTCAATGTACCGAACAGCCAGTTGTTTTGCACAGTCTGCCTCTAATTAACATGCTTTTCTGTACATTCTATACTTTAGTACAAATACATGTCGATAAACAAAATTATAAAGTAGAAATCTTGTCTCGATTTGTTAATTACAAGTAAAGTCGAAAGTAGGCCGATATCCGTTTATTGAACATTTTGCATAATAATGGATTACTCCCTGTGAGTTCAGGGGTGTCTCCGCTGTGGAGTAGCGGAGTCGGCGTCTCGGAACTTCCCCTCAAAATTTCCACGCTAGCGACAAAAACTTTACCGTCTGGTAAACCGACATGTCTGACTCGACAGAATAAGTGTCAGAAAGGGCAATACAGGAAATTAGGGTTGTACACAGAGCTGGGCAGAATACTTTCAAAAAGTATTTGAATACTAAATAGTAAATACTTTACACAAATCAAAGGTATTTGAATACTAAATATTTTTACGTCCAGCACAAGCGAATACTAGATACAGATACATTGAAAAGGATTCAAATACTTAAAAAAATAAATATTCAAATACTTTAGAATGTATTAATAATAATAATAATAATAATAATAATAACCGACCATAATAATAATACTGTAACGTCTCCACCAATAACCCAAGCAACCACACAAATACAACCTCAAGAACAAAGAAACACAAGAAATACAAGTAACGCAACATGCACTACACAGACAGGTCCACCCAATAAAGTTACACGCCCTAGCACAGTTAAAAAACATAAAACTCATTCTTCACAGAAACACACCACGTTATCACAACCCACTCGTATACAACCCAAACGCAAAAACCTAAACAGCACTACTAGCTCACAAAATACTGTAATATCTCCACGAATAACCCAAGCAACCACACAAATACAACCTCAAGAACAAAGAAACACAATAAATACAAGTAGGTATCGCAACATGCACTACAAAAACAGGTCCACCCAATAAAATTACACGTCTTAGCACAGTTAAAAAACACAATACTCCTCTTTCTCAGAAACAACCCACTCGTATTCAACAGAAACGCAACAACCTTAAAAGCACTACAGGCTCACAACATACTGTAATGTCTCCACCAATAACCCAAGCAACAACACAGATACAACCTCAAGAACAAAGAAACACCATAAATACAAGTAACGCAACATGCACTACAAAGACAGGTCCACCCAATAAAGTTACACGCCCTAGCACAGTTAAAAAACACATAACTCATTCTTCACAGAAACACACCACGTTATCACAACCCACTCGTACTCAACCCAAACGCAAAAACCTAAACAGCACTACTAGCTCACAAAATACAGTAATACCTCCACCAATAACCCAAGCAATAACACAAATACAACCTCAAGAACAAAGAAACACCATAAATACAAGTAAGGCAACATGTACCACAAAGACAGGTTCACCCAATAAAGTTACACGTCCTAGCACAGTTAAAAAACACAAAACTCCATCCTCACCGAAGAACACCACGTTATCACAACCCACTCGTATTCAACCCAAACGCAAAGCCAAAGAAACACTTACACAATAAACTCCATTTAATAAAATTACAGGAATTATTATAATGATTTTTGTTTTGTTTTGTTTTCCTCTTTCCTGATAGCGTTGGCTTATTGTGCCCATGTGTGATTTTTTTTTTTTTTTAGGACCCTACATAACTTCACCAGACACAGACACAGACACTGATCGTTACTTGATTTTAATCCGTGCGATTAGTTAACCAGGCTAGACCTGAGTTCTCACAAGAAACACCGACCATAATAATAATAATAATTGATGATTTATTGACTTCTATTAGTCCAACTGTTGGGAAAAGTTTATATGTAGACGATCTCCTGATCTACTCATCAGGCGCCATAAATTCAAACATTAATGATATCCTGCAGAATGAAATAGATAAAATATCGAATAATGCGAAAAATATTGGTTTTCGCTTCTCTCCCACGAAAACCCATGTAGTTCATTTTTGCCGATTGAGAAGTTTCCATGAACATCTAAAATTCACATTAGATGGACATACGATAGAAGTTAAGGCCGATTCTCACTTTCGTGCAAAGAACCGGCTCGGCAACTGCACGGCACATACTCGGCACGGGCAAAGTTTTTTGAGTTCAATTCACACTGCGACAAGCTTGCCGCAGGTAAGCAGTTTCTACGTGAGTTTCTGCTGTGAAAATGTTCGAAACTTCCACGTTAATTAAAATTGGTCTAATATTAGATGATGAAGAACAAGAAAGTACATATTGCAGAAAAAGAAAAATACGTTTTTGTGTACATAAAATGCATAAGAAGTATCTTTTATGACCGAAATCATTTTCTCGGACACATTCAATCAGCATCTCATCTTGTTCCGCTGAAAAAGTGTTCCTTTGCTGACCCTTCAACGTTTCTTGTACTATGAAAACGGAACTAAAGTCGGTGACCTGCACAGATTGTATTCACACTTGTCGGAACGTGCACGGTACATGCCCGGCAAATATTGTTTCGGAAGAATGCCGCGTGCAAAGGCCGTAGCTTGCCGAGTCTTTGCTCGCATAGTTTGAATTACACCCCAAAAAATTCATAAGATTCAATAATATAGATATTTTGCCGAGTCGGTGCCTTGCCTGTGCCGAGTACGTGCCTTGCACGAAAGTGAGAATCGACCTTTAAGGATAACATCAAATTTCTTGGAGTTATATTTGACTCTAAGTTATATTGGAAAGGGCAAATTGAGAATTTATCTGTTAAATGTAAAAAAGCACTTAATATTCTTCGCTGTGTTAGCCATTTGTCGTGGGGTGCGGATAGAGAAGTTTTACTAAGATTACATAAAGCCCTGATACTTTCAAAGATTGATTATTCCAGTGTTATTATATCGGGAACCAGAGCAACTAGAATTCAAAAGGTTAATCGTATTCATTGCGAAGGTCTACGGCTATGTACTGGTGCTTTTCGCACTAGCCGCCTAGAAGATGTATGTTGCGAATCGGGAATTCCACCTATGAAAATATTATTTGACATTAACTTGCTTAAATATGGTATAAGAATAAATGCTTTGCGAAGTCATCCTAACTATAACGTACTTTTTAATAATGGTACATATCCAATCTATGACAGTCGAAGTACTATAATGCGCCCAACTGGCATACGACTTCTAGAAAGGTCCAGGAATCTAAATTTGCTTGAATTACCAATAGAAACATATCAAAATAAAGTGTCCGAAATTCCACCTTGGGTAATTAGTAAACCGCAAGTAAATTATAAGTGGTTTGACACAAAAAAGGACACTAATAAACAATATCTTAAACAGGAATTTCTATCAGTATTAGATCAATACCGTGATTATATTATAATATACACAGATGGTTCGAAGACGGAAGAGGGAGTGGGAAGTGCATTTAGTGTTACAGACAAGACATATAATTGGTCACTTCCAAAATATACAAGTGTGTATACAGCAGAACTGTATGCGATTATGCAAGCGTTATACTATTCTACCATGTCGACAGAAAAAAGATTTTTGATTTGTTCAGACTCCCTTAGTTCCTTGAAAAGCATAACGAATACATTTAGCAAAGATGCTCTTGTGAGAACGATGTTATCCTGCCTAGATTCTTTACAAAGACGCCGTAAAATTGTCAAATTTTTGTGGTGTCCTAGCCATTGTGGAATAAGAGGTAATGAATTGGCAGATAGCGCAGCTAGAGAAGCAACTCTCTCCAAAGAAATAGACTGGCCAAGGGTGCGTGCAGATGATGTTAAAATGGAGGTATTATCAAGAATTAGACAATTCTGGATGACACAATGGTTCGCAGATGAATCATTTTTCAGTCAAATCAAAGTGGGTGTAAATACGTGGAAAATACCTCGTGAACTATCACGCCGTGAACAAGTTGCTCTCACGAGATTACGACTAGGACATAGTAATATAACATCAAGTCATTTACTTTTAGGAGCCCCTTCTCCGTTGTGCGTGGAATGTAATGAGCCACTAAATGTAACTCATATGTTACTTACATGTGGAATAAATGAAAACTTAAGAATAAAGCATAAGATCTCAAAGAATTTAAAGGAATGTTTAGGAAATGATGAAGATAATATTCGAAAATTGATTGCATTCATTAAGGAAACTAAAATTGTCGTAAAAGTATAAACACTAACGGCTAATAACCATGCAGTTGATGCCGTAGAACTGTAGTAAAAAAAAAAAAAAAAAAAAATAATAATAACTTTTATTAAACCCATTCAATTTAAAAATTGTTTGGTTACGTCACATTCACAATAGGTACTAACATAAAAACATTATGTCTGTGCATGTAGGGGCAGCCATGTACTCATCAATACTGTAAAAACAGTTCTTTAATAAAAATGTTTTGATTTGTATTTTAAACAAATTTAGTGGCAGAGATTTTAATTTGTTATCGACTTTGTTGTAAAGTGCAACATTCAATGAGTTTTTTGTTGATACGCATAGTCTACGTTTTACGGGTAAAAGTAACTTACAGTGACGAGTGGCATAACCGTGATTGCTCGTGTCTGACACATTCTTGTTTGAATTTACTAATTTATGAATATGGATTAACGTTTGGTAAATATACAGTGAGTTTTTTTTAAATGCGAACATAGGAGTTTGCATGCAATGTAATTTCTCTATGTTCGATTTTTAAAAAAACACATCAATCTATGAGGTGTGCGCGGTTCACATTCCCACCAGTAAAACGCGCAACTTGTGTGACTATGAACAGCAACTCTACAGTCTTTATGATGAAGAGCACTCGGTAAGATTTTTTTAAAGAAGCCATGTGAGGCCATAGCAACTTTAGGACACATTTTTCTTAAATTTACGATAACTTGACCTCACAGGCCACGCACTGACACCACAACTCATTGTGAACCAACCTTCAATTATTTGTAGGTCATGTGCACCTGGTATTCTACTAATTTGATCTATTCAATACATAAATGAAGAAAATAAGAAAATAAATAACGAAAACAATTACAATAAATGTTCGAAGTGTCCTCCTTGACATTCTAAGAAATAACCTAACCGAATTCGTAATTAAATTGGAGGGCGGTATTTGAAAAATGTGACAGCTGTCAATTGTATCTACTACTCATTTGAACTACTCAATAGATTGATGTGTTTTTTTAAAAATCGAACATAGAGAAATTACATTGCATGCAAACTCCTATGTTCGCATTTAAAAAAAATTCACTGTACAGCATGGTAGTGGCATAATTTTAAGTTTTTTAAATATATCCCTGCAAGGATCCCTAAAACCACGGAAAGCGATGATCCTAATAGCTTTCTTTTGCATTCTGAAGACGCGCAAAGAATGAGGGGATCTGCCCCAGATAGTTATACCATAGCTAATTCTAGAATGTACAAACGCGAAGTAGCTTGATCGTAGGACATCATGATTTAAGGATTGTCTCAGTCTAATTAGCAAATACGTATTCGATGCTAGAACTGTACAGAGTTGATCTACATGGGCCTCTTAGCAATGGACTTGGTTGTGGTAAAATGTATATTTAGGGTTTTATCTGAATTATGTTTAAGTTTATTACATTCTAACCATTGCTGTAGTTGGGTGTTCACGTTGGCAATATAATCGGTTAGAGTATTTATGACAGGGGAACTGCACAAGATCGTTGTATCGTCTGCGAATTGAATGCATTTACCAATGCTGATTGCGTTAGGTAGATCATTCACGTATATCAAAAATAAGGTGGGCCCCAAGACCGATCCTTGTGGAACGCCAAGTGTTATTTCCTTTAGACTTGAAGATTTGTTATTAAAGCTAACACATTGAGAACTGCCTCTTAAGTACGAATCCAATAATTTCAATGGTATTCCCCGTATACCATAATGATGCAGTTTTTCTAGGAGTATTGAGGGTGTAACGCAGTCAAAGGCTTTCGTTAAGTCATATAAGAGGGCACACGAATAATGACGATTTTCAAAAGCCTCGACTACGCCATCAACAAGACTACTCACAGCTTGTGTGGTTGATAAACCTGTCCTGAAGCCAAACTGAGTTTCATTCAGCACATGGTTTTTACTTAAGAACGTAACTAAACGATTTTTGATTAAAATTTCGATAACCTTCCCAAAAATAGGAACAATGGATATTGGTCGGTAGTTGCTGACCAGGTCCTTACTGCCCTTCTTAAAAATTGGGATTACCTTGCTAATTTTAAAGCATGCGGGGAATTTCACCTGCCAGAAAACAATCGTATTCGAATACTTTCAAATGTATTCGAATACTATAAAAAGTATTCGAATACTTGTCACTCAAATACATTAAAAATTTAAAATAGTATACTAGATAAAAGTCTTAATACTACTTAAAAAATCAAGTTATACTTTGTATGGGGTTAGCTTTTTTTATATTTCTATTGTTATATACAAATTTAAGGGGAGTAAAAGCGTATTATTATTATTATATATTATATAGGAGGTACCTACCAGGACCTTTCTTATACCAGTTACATCCTTAAGAATACGCGTACCAGTTTTCAAAGCATCGTGCACATGCTAAATTGTTCTCAAATATTTGAATAACTTAAAAGTACTGCTTTTTTGGCCCGTACAATCCATAATTTCAAACAGTTTGAAGATTGGGCTACTAGATCAAAAGTTACAGCCCTTTGAATTTTTTTTCGAAATTAGTTTTTTGTCCGTAACTTTTTATTGAGAGGTCTAATCGAAAACGTACGAATTGTTTTTGATTCTACGCACCAAAATTAATAAGAAAAAGTGTTTTCCCGAGAAATTTTGGTGTAGTCGATTTTTGGTAAAAAAGGAAGGTTTATACACTGCCTTTTTTTGAGCCCCGAAAAAAAAATTGTCTCAGATCGACCCGGAAAAAAAATTTTCTTATAGAATGTGGCCTGTAGAATCCATAATTTCAAACAATTCCAAGATTGGGCTACTAGTTCAAAAGTTACAGCCCTTTGAATTTTTTTTCGAAATTGGTTTCTAGTCTATAACTTTGGATTGAGAAGTCTGATCGAAAAATTACGAATTGTTTTGAATTCTACGCACCAAAATTAATAAGAAAAAGTGTTTCCCCGAGAAATTTTGGTGCAGTCGATTTTTGGTAAAAAAGGAAGGTTATACACTGCCTTTTTTTGAGCCCCGAAAAAAAAATTGTCTCAGATCGACCCGGAAAAAATTTTTTCTTATAGAATGTGGCCTGTAGAATCCATAATTTCAAACAGTTCCAAGATTGGGCTACTAGTTCAAAAGTTACAGCCCTTTGAATTTTTTTTCGAAATTGGTTTCTAGTCTATAACTTTTGAATGAGAAGTCTGATCAAAAAAGTACGAATTGATTTGGATTCTACGCACCCAAATTAATAAGAAAAAGTGTTTTCCGGAGAAATTTTGGTGTAGTCGATTTTTGGTAAAAAAGGAAGGTTATACACTGCCTTTTTTTGAGCCCCGAAAAAAAATTGTCTCAGATCGACCCGGAAAACACATTTCTTATAGAATGTCGCCTGTAGAATTCATAATTTCAAACAGTTCCAAAAAAAAAAAAAAAAGTTGAATTTTCTTTCGAAATTGGTTTCTTGTCCATATTTATTGAATATTTATCTAAAATACGCCGCTGTTTGGTCACCCACGGTGGAAGGTCGACTGTGTTTAAACTATCGGAACTCCTAATGCACAAAACAATCCGTGTGTAGTAACAAAATTGGAGATATACCAAAACTAATTGCTCCTTATTTGGGTTTGGGAAGATCCAGCTGCATTCACAGGTCATTGCTTGAGACGATCATCGTCTACAATTTTCATGGATGCAGGTGGTAGTATCGAAGATCGTAAGCATCGCGGAGGAGGGGCTTTCACTTCATTGGAATATCATCCTGGAGGTGACCCGAAAATGCAGTCTAGCTCAACTTTTACACCACCGATAATTGTAGCAGAGTTTCCAAAAGATGTATGTCTCCATATCAGTCTATCAGTATTGAGTATAAAAAAGAGAACAAGGCTGAAGTGTTTTTATATTTTTCTTTAGCTATCGATTTCGGGGGGTTACCTCCCCATCATTAGGCTTAGCGTCAAATACACTATTTTCTTTAAATTGGCGAAGCGATTATAGGAAAACACAAAGACTAACGCCCTTTAAGTCTAATTGCATTTAAACTATTAATTCAATTCAATCTCAGGGCAGTGTGAAGTTTTCCTGCAGGACAATTTTAATTTTTTTTAAATGGTAATGTAAAACAGACTAATCGGAGAAAAGGAGAATTAATTCTTTAATTGAAAATAATTACTATATATTTTTTTGCATCTATGTAAGGTAAACTTTTACTTTTCGAACACCTACAAGGCTTGATTCTTTGTGAATGCACGTCGTAACCCGAAAAATAAGACGTTTCATAACGTCAGTCAGATTTGAAACATGCCACTGTATGCACAAGATGGTATGGTTAAAGTGTACCCTTTATCGTCCACTGCACATTGTATCACAATTTCTGCAATCGCCAGTATTTCATATAAGCTCATAGTTTCCCAACTAAGTTCAGAAGTTATAGTTCCGTAAACTGATCTCATTGAATTCCAGCCATTGTAAATTTCTGTTCGTTTTTGCTATGAAAGTTTATTTCCCAAAATTAGTTTGTAATCTGCCCTGCCACTGTTAATCAATTATGAAAGAAAATGCAAGAGGTAATTTCGTGAGTCCCGATTTAAATGAATTGCACTTTTTCGTTTGTTAGCCACAATTCCCCTTTAGAATAATGCGCTCAGAAAAGAATGGTGCACTGGCTGAAAGGAACCAAAAGGAAGTCATCTTATAAATATATAGAAAAACGTCCGTGACAAAGCTGCTTTAATATTTACGAACACGGTGATGACCTGAAAACTACATCGCCATCAATTTCAGATGTACAGTTATCATGTCTTGGCACAGTTAATCATCGCGAGGGGCGTTCCATTTTTCCTTTAAAGATTTTTAAATTATGATTTAACGAAAAAATTAAGAAAACGCGGAGAATGAGAATGTAGCAATTGTATTTTAGGAAGATGTTCTAAGGGTTAAGCACTTTAGACCCACATAATCGAATTTGTCGCCGTTCTCTGGGAGCAGGATAATTCCATTCCAGAACCTGACAAATGTTATTGTGAGGTATAACTTCCTTCCGACTACTTCGAACTCTGCAATTCCATAATGTGTCGTGAATTGTAAAGCCATGTTGGGGAATACAACAGATTTTAACTTTCAGAATCCATGTAAGTAATGCGGTTAGACGCTTTAAGAATCCCTCGCGTTTGCTCAAATTTCGCTTACACGTGCGTGTAAAATCTGCCGAATTTATGCCCTGAGACAATTAAATAGTTATTTCAGCAAATTCGCCAGTAAATACATTAAAGTGCACGCTTTGTGTTACAAGGTTTAAGATTCCGCATAATAACAGGATCATTCTGCCATGTTAGCCTGATCTTATCGCGTTTTATAGTTAAATACTTGCAAAGTGCTATTTCCTGGTTTACATTTCACCAAAATTGCCTTAGTTGTTAAACGCTATTATCGTTTATTGTCTTCAAGCGAACCGAGAAAGCTAACGTGAAAATTGATGCCGCCTCGGAAAACTAAAACGCAATTAGATTTTCCAAGGCGCCATATACCAATAAATATTAATTTTTATTACATAGTGCACACCTGTATATCAAGCAACAGCCTATCAATTTCTACATGACATAACAAAATTTATATTTGAGGAAATTGAATAGCAGTCATATCGACGGGCTGTTCCATTCACAACGTTAAAATCGGTCGCTGATCCGGAAATGCTTTTAACGGAATGTCATACCACCCGATTTCCATCACCATTTTGACATTTTACGGTTTACCTGTTCCAGAAGTCTCGGAAGCTCTGGCCATTTCTAACTTCTGCTTTTTATGGCAGGTAATATCGCGATATTGAAACTATAAACGAAAGGACTATGACAACATTTTTCTAATACTTACCGCCGTCTTTGTTTCGCGTCGCGTTTTCGTTGCGAGAGGCGTCTTGAAGGTCCTTTTTAACAAAAAAAATCACATTTATCCTTTGCGTGCATTTTAGTTAAACGAGAGTATGCAAAGTCTGGAAACTTGTGATTTGTTTTACATTTACATGGTTTAATTAATACCAAATATTGTCTTCCAGATTTCGCGAGGTAATACGATTTTTTCTACGTCAACTTGGCAGAGCGAAGCTCTATTATTTAATAAAGAAGTTCGGAAAGGAATGTAATAAATAGGTGCTCTGCCAAAAAATGTTTTTATCCATACCTAACGGTGGTTTCTGAAACTCTTAGTGAATCTGTTAATTGTGGCTTCTTTAGTTGTGCATCCTCCAGTATCAAAGACTGTTTTTCAACTACATCTGAAGTGATAACGTTAACAGGGCACCCTAACGGGTCAATATTGATCACTCGGAAATAGTTGAATTAGAAGGGAAATCATCCCCGTATACAGCCAACATATCTTCAAGAATAATTTTTGGAGGTTTTCCGTGTTTTGTAAGGAACAGCCCGGCATTCGATTTTCTTCATCTCGGTACATATACAACACGTGACGACACAAACGGACAGATAATACCGCCTGTGTGGCTCAATGGTAGAACGTTGGGCTACATAGCCGGGAGGTCGGGTGTTCGAACCTGCGTTGAGGTGAATTCTTCATCTGTGACAGAGATAGGAATTTCTTTAGATCAGTTTCGAGCATTCTGCCGGCTACTCCAAATTAGGTTTTTCTGCAGTTTTCCTAATTCGTAAGGTAAATACCGGAGTAGTATAGAACAACTACCTTCTGCAGGGGCACCTCGAAAAAGCATTATGCGGGTCACAGCCTGTTGAGTGCCCAGAACATGAGAAGAACAATAAATAAATAGATAATAAAATTAATAATGTTGACATTGTTTTGTAAATTGTTAAATTAGATTCTCCAGATTGAGAAGAGAGTGAGAAAGAGAACTGTAAGCAGAATTCCAATGTATAGTTGGTTTCCAACCAAAATCTTATTAGAGAAATTTTCTGAATCTTGAGGTACTATTTGAAATTCCAATCTAACTCAAAAATTCCAACCAGAAGGAGTCTAAAATATTCCTTTAGCACTTAAAATTAGATTCACCACAATACTTGATTCAGGAATTTTTAAAATTGTTGAGGGGCTATCCATAACCCTCGTCGAAACACCTCACAAAAAATATTTTACTTAGTGTTTTTTAATGTAAAAAATCCTTCCGTGTTGTGGCCAAAGGAATATTTTCGATATTTCTTGATAAAATGCTTGAGTACCGATTAAAGTTTAAGATAACCTCGAGTTTTTTAAGTTTCCCTAATGGCGGGATTTTACATTTGATATTGAGAAATCTTGAGGAGATTAAAGTTTTTTAACGCTCTTCATTAGTTACAGACCTGTCCGTAATGAAGTTTTATAACAAGCGCGATAATAACAAATTTAAGAGGCTTTTTCGTATTGTATTTAGTGCCAAAGGAATATTGTTTATTTTGATAGATTACTATAGTTATGATTAGGGTTTCCCGCAGCCCCTCAAGTGCGGGTGATTTTGTTTTGACGCGGGTGTTTTGGCGCAGAATCATTTTCAGTTGGTAAACCAAGGTGTCGCTAATTTGTCGCAAGGGTAACAAGGAACATTTCCCCAATACGCCAACATCAAGCAAATAATTCGACTGAAAAGGAGAGAAATGCCCCAGGTACAGAAGAAAACTATTTTTAGGTGGCACCGGTCACCTAAAATGCCTCCTTCAATTTTTATGGTACATTGCAACTGGTATTAGGGGTGAGGGAATTCTCGTTATGTTCCATTGTATTGACCTAATTAGTTAGTGGTTGTTGAATTGTTGATCTTGACGAAGGGGTGGAAAGGGGTAACCATTTCACCATGACACCTAGAAACTCGTGGTTTCGGTGACAACTTGGACATGTAACAATTAATAACGTGAATATCGTGCACAACGGATTTTGAAATGAAAATCGATACTTTTGAAAAGAATTATGAACGCTCCCCCGGGCGAAAGTTTATGTTTCCACGCACATCCTCATTTCTAATTCAATAACGTTATAAATAATAGGAAATGCTAGCATTTAATCTGCGTTACATGCAAAACTGTTTGCTATTTAATTTCAACGCAAGCAAAAACCTAAATCAATACCCATTTTGCGTGCAAAGCTAGTTCGACCTACCTGAAATCACATCCACTCGCACGTTTACATACATTAATTATTCCAGCCAGGAGAATTTTTTAATATCCTTACGTTAGAAGGGCGCGTATATTTGACTCTCCTTGATGTTTTTTTGGAAACGAGGTTCGCTGTTCATTTGCGGTTAGCCTTACTGACAGCGAGCATTACTCTTCCAACTTTCTAACCGTTACACTTTGCAAGCATCCTTTAATAATCATTATTATCCTTTTTCAGTTAATCGACAAACAGGAGTTTAGGGTCGGATGGAATAAATGAACACGATTTCTACGATTTTATTTTAAATTGGTCCGTAGTAAGAATAATAACAATGTTAATGTACAAAAGACAAATTACATACCTTACGTGTAATGTTATATTTACAAAGATTAGAGGTTTTGATTTATTTAACCGATATGATTGCTTTCTTTGTATATAATTTGCTTGGTACATAATTTTACGTAAATTTTATTGAAAGCGCCGAGTAGCATTTTCTTACATTATATATTTAACGATATTCGTAGCTTTGAAAATGATTGGCTTCTATATGGATAAAGTATTGTTTACAATCCAACACCAATAACAAGATTAACATCTACATTATTAACTTTTGGAATCGGAAGCTGACGAGAGGCGTATTAATTTAATGCACTTGTAGGAAGCAAGTTAGCAGCAAGGATAGAAGGCACACAGACTGGCACTTACGTACCTTAACTGAAAGAAGTGTGCTGTCAGGACATAATTTCGAAAGATTGTAGGTAGCTTCTAGAGGGGCGTTCGCCGTTAAGGTACACTTAAGTAAAAAACAAATTTAGAATTGCAAATTAAAGTTATATCACATATTCTACATTATTGTCGTTGGTAGAAAGAAAAGCCACCGTCAGTTCAATTCGGGATGGTATCCCAAGTTTTTCCTCTGCAAAAAGAGGTGTATCTCTCGGAACGTTGGCCTGTCCGATTCGTTCCTCTGCCAGCACTCGCACATCAGGTCGTAGATCTCCTTCGGGCAGTTGATCGGGACGCTTAATAAAATCTGCGTGGGTAAGACCTGGTAAGTTAACGATGATGGGGAAGATACGTAACTTACATGCCGTCCATTATCTTGATAGTAGCAGGTTACGTTTTCCAGCACCTTGGAGTCGTTGAACTCTTCAAAGGGCTGCTCCCGTGCGAAGGATAGAATTTCCCAGAGCGTGACGGCGAAGGACCACACGTCACTTTTCGATGTGTACTTGCCCTAGATGGAAAATGGGAAATGTGGAAGATTGTTGTGAGATAATTCTTACCAGCAAGATGCTTTCCCACGCCATCCACCTTAACGGAAGCGGTCTTGATTCAGCAATGATGCAGTAGTCGTTGATATACAAAGTCCTCCCGTAACCCAAGTCTGAGACTTTTATCCTATACTGTTTTCCTACTATGCAATTCCTGCGGAAAGAATAAAATGTTACAACGCTTCAGGATTACTGTCGCTGTAGAAGTATGTAGACTCCAGTTTAGGTACTAAAAAAAACAGTTCGTCGGATTTCAATGAGCTGGATCCCAAATCTTGGGAAAAATATTTGAATAGCAATTTGTGAGCATGAAAGATCAAAAGTTTTCGCTTTCGGTGCTTTCTCCGCTGCAGATCTATAAAACCTCAAAAAAGGAAAACTATGTACCTCACCAAATTGCATCAAATTTTAGTATAATATCAATAGAGCTTTTTCAGCGATTTTCTTTTTACGAGATTCGTAAGTTAACTATGCGAAAGATGTTTTCTTAGGCCTCTAACTAAGGTCTACATAATTTTTCGTTGACTGTAGTTTAGGTATCTCCAATAAGAACAAAGATTAGCAAAATCTCGAATGCGAAGCTATCGCGACCTGACTTTTAATATCCAATTATTTTCGAATGAGAGCTTTTCTTTCAAATTAAACTAATAAAAATTAAGACGTTGAAATAGTTCTTTCACTGTGTGAATAGTCACGTAGGTTTTCTTAAAGCTCTAATTGCAATTTTAACTTATACTCGCTTTGTACCTTCTGAAATGAGAGATCGTAGTGCCTAATTTACTTTCACTTAAAAGCGGTTAAGCATATTTTCCAC